>NC_056733.1:1596822855-1596847855 GCF_019279795.1 Protopterus annectens
CCCACATGAAGTCTTGCTCACTGTGAAGGAAAAGGGCCAAACACCCACATGAATTGCTTAGTTATAGGATGTCAGCTGATCATGAGCATTCCTTACAAAACTCAAGCTGCTGCCTATGCAAAACAGATGTACATTTCCAAATCCACCAGAGAAGGAGAGAGAGAGAGAGAGAGAGGGACAGACAGAGACAGAGACAAAGTAAGAAAGGAGGCATGTAAGAGAGTAAGAGTCAAGTGTGTTTGTGTATGATCCATGGGTGGAGAGTGGTATCTGCATATTATAACAGTTGTCTATATTGTTTACTAATCCATATTGTCACATAGTAATTGCACATGGCTGTACACATTTATGGCTGAGGATTGTCTACAACAACCTCTACAGTGTTTGAAAACTGTTGGCCTTGTAATGTGGACAACGGGACATACAGGTCTTCAATATAATGATGTAGCAAAACCCACACTGGAATGGATCCTGTCAGTACACACTTACACAGAATACTGATGACACACACACACAAACACACACATACCAGTACTGAGTTTCACATCCCTTCCTGATTATATATTGTTATTACAGTGTTATGCAGTTATTGCATGCACCACATAGCTTATATGTTGGAAAATTGTCCAAAGGTATCTTTGAAGGTGAGTGACATCAGCAACAGTGCTAAAGAAGGAATAAGGGAAGTGTAGTAAATGTGAATGTCCACAAAAGCAGGTATTAATGGAGACACCACACACATACCCACACACACACACACACACACACACACACACACACACACACACACACACACACACACTCACACACACACACACACACACACACACACACACACTCTGTTAGGAAAACACACACATCATCACAGTTGGTAGGATCAACATTAGAACCCCTATCTAACTAGTTTGCTATACAACACTATTATGCAGTTACCACAAGCGCAACAGAGCTTACACAACCAATACATGGCCAAAGGGTTATGTCAAGCTGAATGACATCAGCAGTGGTGCTAAAGTACTCCAATGGGCGGTGTAGTGATTGTGAATGGCTTCAAAATCATTAATCTCCACACACACACCAGTACTGGAATTCAACCCCCTACCTATCTATCTAATGCTACTACAGTGTACCACATTTATCCCACGTGCCACAGAGCTTATTAAATGGATGTTGTCCAAATGTACTTCTAAGGTGAAGAACATCACCAACCCTTGTAAATACTAGCATTGGGTGATGTAGTGAGTGACAAATCCCAAAAATAATTTTACCCTAATCACACATTTATGAGGGATGAGATTCAAACCTTTATATAACAATCTGTAAAGACCATTATGTTATGCATTTACCACAAGCACCACTGACTTGACATGGTTTATTGCTGGCAACAGATACTTGTAAGGTGAATGATATGTGCAGGACTGCTAAAGTCAGGCTCTGAGATGTGTACTGGCTGTAAATGGGGCCAAAATCCTTGAGGTATGCACATACATATGTACACACACAAACACTGGCCACAGATGAGATTCAAATCCATACCTGTGTAATTACTGCTATTACATTGTTTCGCATTTATGGCACACACCACGGAGCTTATAGGGCTGGCCCTTATCCAAAGGAGTATTTCAAGGTGACTGACATCAGCAGGCTTGCTAAAGTAGGGTAATGGGAGGTGTAGTGACTGTGAATGGCCTCAAAATCATTAATCTCTACACACACACACACACACACACACACACACACACACACACACACACACACACACACACACACACACACACACACACAAAGTTTCACAGTTGCCATGGCTGGGATTAGAACTACCTAACTAATATGTTACACTACAGCATTGCACAAATATTGCATGCACCATGAAGCTTATAAGGTTAGTGCTTATCCAAAGGGGTATTTCAAGGTGACTAACATCAGCATGAGTGCTAACATGAGCTATGGGAAGTGCAGTGTGTGTGAATGGGCCATAAGCCATTCCTCTGGGAACACACACACACAACACTTAGTCCCACACAACTTTACATTTGACAGGACTGGGTATACAAATGCTAGATGAATACTGATTTGTACTATCATGTTACACAGATATCACAAGCACCACAGACACTATAGGGCTGAGAGCTACCAAAAGCAAATGTCTACAGTGATTGACATTGGGACATCATGGGTGTATCATGGGTGGGTTAGGACTCATGATTGTAATCTCTTTGTCATTGTCTACCTCTCTCTTCCCCACATCTCTGTGTGTGTCTGTTTGACATATTATAGTGTGTTGGCCTTGGATATGTGTGAGTATTCCTATCCAATGTGTGTGCAAAGCATGACTGGTGTGCAATGTGGTGTGTGGGCACAGACATCTGTGACTGACAGATATGTATAGTCCACTGTTGTTGTCAGACATGGGCTTTATTTCTTTAAGTGTTGGAGCATGCCTAGTATGACCTTCTGTATTTTGTTGTCAGACATTGGCTTCATTTCTCCAAGTGTATGAGCATGCCCAGTATAACCTTCTGTACTGAGTGGGTAAATCCCTTGCAGGTAGGTTGTACTGCAGTGCAGGATTTTGTGTTCTACACCTACAGCTAGCAACCTGCATTAGCAATCAGTCCTATGCAAATGAGAGTAATGATACTGAATCACAGATTTCCCCTAAGTGCTAGCTTGCACCCAACCATGTAGGTGCAGTCATACCATGGTGTAAGCCTAAGAGCTAGATGACTTCATGAGGGTGTGTGTCATGCATACTCTAAGCTTATTGGAGCTCTGTGGCCCGTGTTTCCCTTAGCTAAGCACAGCTAAGAAAAGGGCTGTGTCTGAAGCTGCCTAGCAATATTTACATTGCCTAAATGGGTGTGCATGCCATGCACTGGGTTTTAAAACAAAAAAAAAAAACAGGAAATATTAGCTCCATTTACATCTGAGCACTGGGTATGCACGGCGCACCTCTGGGCTTAAACGGGAAGGCAATGGGAATGGAAAACAGCAGTAAGAAGGCAATCAAGGAGAACTAGCATAGCTGGCAGGTGAAATGTATCAGAATCAGCCATTTACACAGGCAGCAGCCCAGCACACTACTATAAACTATGCAAACACCTTTCCCTCTGATTTTTTCCAACAATCTCTACACCACCGGTGTACACAAACAGGAACGTTTTACCTAACAAAAGCAACAGAATGATAGGGGCTGCATTTGGTCTCATAAGTCAATATGTGGAAGAGGCTGAGGGTGGTGAGGATGAGAATGCTGATGGCCAACTCACAGTGAGGAGAAGGAGAAGAGTGTACAGACCTAGGGTAACCTACCAGGGGCTACATGAGCTGGAGATAGTGGAGCACTATGGGGAGGACAGCGACCTTCTACAGCAAACTGTTGAGCTGTGCTGGCCATGCCTCACACACAGAACCAACAGTGGGAACCCATCCCAGTGGATACCAAGGTATATGTAGGCTCAAGAATACTAGCCACAGATACCTTCCAAAGGCCAACTGGGGATATCATGGGGATCTCACAGGCATCAGCATCCTGGGTACTCCACCAGTTCCTGGATGCCATGTCAGCACATGCTGGTGAGCACATATATTTCCACAGCACCCATGAGTCATTGACTTGCAATATGCATCTCTTCTACTAAATAGCAGAATACCCTGAGGTAGTAGGTGTTATAGAGTGCATGCACATACACATCAAAGAACTACTCGGCAAGCGGGGTAAGGTCTACATAAACCACAAGGGCTTAACCTCCATCAACTGACAGGTGGTGTGCAATGCCTCGGGCATTATAATGAATGCGTGTGCTGGCAGCCCTGGAAGCTATCATGACTCCCACATCTGGCGTATGACTCAGCTGTACCAGAGATTTGCCAGTGGGGACATCCCATATGGCCACCTAGTGGGGGATGCTGGTTACACACTGGAGCTGTGGCTGATGACACCCAACAGAAATGCACACACACCCGAACAAGAACTCCATAATGAGGCACATGCACAAACCAGAATCATAAGACAGCATGTGCTTGGAATGCCCAAGTCACGGTTCTGGTCCCTGGACATATCCGGTGGAGGCTTGCAGTACTCTCCAGCTACATGTACCCAAATTGTCATTGTATGTGCCATGCTATACAATATGATCCTGTGGGAACAGCTGCAGCAGGAACAGCACGAGGCAGGGCCACACAGCCTCCCACCATTGCTAAGGCCAGCACAGTCACAGAGTGACTCGGAGGAGGGACAACCTGAGTCTGCCCCTGTAGGCATGCCCAGTATGCCCACGCTTTGGCAAAGAGGCAACTCATAGCACATACACTGACACGGTAGGAACCCAGGGAATGACACCACTCTCTGACTTGTACATGCAGTAAAAGGGATACCAAACATGACACTACCTGCATTTAACCATGTATAGGGAGTGTACTATGTGCAGCTGACATAGTCAGCCCTCCAGCACCATCCTCAATACTGGCACAGCCACAAGGTAAGTCACTCTCACTATCAATTGCTGAATGGAGTAGTATGTTTTGCTACTTGTATCTATGGTATGGATGTGAGTATGCAATGGAATTGGGTGGCTAAATGAGATGGTAGCAGATAGGAGACACCTATATGGGCAGCATGAAATCCATAACAAATACTGGTGTCAACATAGTATGCAGTACTAGACAAGGTGACAAATCCCACTGCAGGACATGTGGTGGGCCAAATGTGTGTCCATATGACACACATATGCGTGTCAGTGAGGTTCACATACCCAACAACAGTCTCAGCCAGCAGGACAGGTGAGATGACCACAAAGAAAGGCTGTGCTAAGGCCTCTGATTGATGGCAATGGAGAGCAGCCCCCCCACTCCAGACCTACACACACAGACTACAATAGGTCAGGCAGCTGGATGTTAGTTCTGAAGGGTAAGAAGTCTAAAACTGAAATGTAGGTCAATAAAACCTGAGACCTGTACTACACTGATATGTCTCTAGTCTGCATGATAGGTCAGAATACAGAATGAAATGGAAGCCAACAGAGTACCTGAAATACCGGTACAGTCATAGCACATGTTTACAGTTGTCAGGTGCCCCCCCCCCCACAATCCTATGTAGAAATGTAGTAACATGTACATGTGGGTATAATAATAGTGGAGCACAGATTACAAAATTAGCAGGATAGATTGTTGCACATGTACAATATGCAGGGCTCTGTGTGTTAGGTTGTTGTGTGGATTATATTGTGTAAAAGAGGTCAGCATGTAGGCATGGAGGGTTGTGTCTCAGTGGTCTATGGCCAGTACTGTTGATGACAGGGCCAAGTTCTAACAACTGCAGTGCCAAACACAATGCATCCCAGAAAGACCCAATCCAGCTGTAATCCATACTAAATGTTTGGATGTAATATTTGTCATCATCTGAAAGATGGACATGGCATGAATGTGGGCCCAGACATACACACAGTACACCGGTGGAAGTACCCTAGACAGAGAGTGTATAAAATGTTACTGTCAAATGGACATACCTTTGGAATTGTACACACAGGTTGGCAGCACATTAGTTGTCTGTGTAGTATGGAATGCTGATGTAGTCTGGCCAAACACTGGCAGACCACAAAAGGCACAGTTATGAAGTACTGATAAACCACTGATGTCCCCACACAAGCCAGCACAAGGGGAATGCCCCATGTATATCTGTGAGTCAGCTGCAAGAATTTTCCATAGTACACATGCCCTCAGCTCACCCCACCATCAGCCACAGGTTCATCACAGGTCATATCCCTACTGCTGGGAATGAGTAAAATATGACCCCCACATCTGTATGGGAATGGCCACAGAATGCAGCATGCTGAAGAGGTGTCCCATGCAGGTGTATCCCTAGCTGTAAGCAGCACCCTGCCAGCATCCACACCAATGGATTAATAAGGACAGCAACTATTGCCATTAACACCTTGCACACCTACTCTGTCACCCCAGGGGAATCCAGTTCTTTGCAGCCTGGGAGTGCAGGAGTTACAGAATGCACTGGCCTGCTACAGATGGCCTGCATCACTATCAAATTGCCTACAGTCCTCTGTCAAAGGTCTGTGTCTCACTCATACTGCCAATGTATGTTATCTCATGGAGTCCCAAATAATGACATAACACAGTCCACAGAACACAAATGCAAGGCCATGTCGACAAATCCCAGTAGCATGTCCACCATGTCCTAATGCATGAACCGTAGACCAGCCCCTAAATATTGCTGGGAAGAAGTGATAACTATAGGGATACCTATTAGATATTGCTTACATAATGTTAGGAAGAGGATAGAATAATGGGGGGGTGGTAGAAGCATGGACGCCATGGAGTCTGTGACGTTTGAAACTCTAAATGTGTGCTCATACTATCCCTGCCTGCAAACCCAGGAAAGGGTGGCTACAAATCTGCTCGTAAACCACAATGTGAAGGGGAAATGACCAGATATATGAGCCCTGCCTCTGGGTAACCTGTTTGAATCTGTACAGCTGAGAGGTATGGCCACAGCAGGATATGGCCATTCTGTCACTTTGCTAGATGTACAAGCATGGGATCCTCAGCCACCACAGTACCAAGGTGCTGGACCATTTACACAGAACCCATCAGCAAGTGGCTGCAGCTCCCCCTCCAGAATGGCATGATTGCGCAAGAATATGTAGGCTGCAGACCACAATAATGGACACATCTTCATTCATCTTGTATTCCCCAGGAAATTACTGCAAGCAAATATATATATCTGTCAGTAGATGATGACATAATACATCACAGTGTAAAACAGTACATATGTCTGAATATCTCTGCTAACACCAAAACCATGGAGCAGAAGCAGCACAGACACAATTAGTTACAGTATCCCACTATCCTTTCCCCATTGTGACTCCATATTGTCAACCTATCTACAAATATCCTGTAGAAACAGGTTGCTAGCTGTAGGTGTATAACACAAATGCCTGCACTGGAGTACAACCTACCTGGAATGGATTCACACATTCAATACAGAAGGTCATACTGGGCATGCTCACACACTTAGAGAAATGAAGCCAATGTCTAACAACAAAATACAGAAGGTCATACTGGGCAAGCTCTTACACTTACAGAAATGAAGCCCGTGTCTGCCAACAACAGTGGACTATACATATTTGTCAGTTGCAGATGTCTGTGCACACACACCACATTGCACACCAGTCATGCTTTGCATACACATCAGATAGGAATGCACACATATATCCAAGGACAACACACTATAATATGTCAAACATACACAAACAGAGATGTGGGGAAGACAGAGACAGATAGTGACCAAGAGCTTCCCATCATGAGGCCTGTTCCACCCACCACACATCCAAGTGGCCAATATCACATGATGTGCCAATGTCTATTACTGTAGACATTTGCTTCTGGTAGCCCTCAGCACTATAGTTTCTGTGGTGCTTGCTTTAACTGTGTAACATGACAGTACAAGTCATTATTCATCTAGCAGTCGTATACACAGTCCTGTCAAATGTAAAGTTGTGTGTGACTGAGTGTTGTGTGTGTATTTCCAGAGGAATTGTTTATGGCCCATTCACACACATTGCACTCCCCATTGCCCTAGTTTAGCTAGCCTGCTGTTGTCACCTTGAAATACCACTTTGGACAAAGATCATCCCTATAAGCTCTGTGGCACGTGCAATAACTGTGTAATGCTATAGTGTGAAGTATTAGTTAGGTAGGAGTTCTAATGCCAAACATGGCTACTGTGAAACCTGTGTGTGTGTGTGTGTGTGTGTGTGTGTGTGTGTGTGTGTGTGTGTAGGAATCAATGCTTTTGAGGTCATTCACAGTCACTTCATCTCCCATTGCCCTACTTTAGCAAGTCTGTTGATGTCATTCATTTTGAAATACCTCCTTGGACAAATTTTAGCCTTGTAAGCTCTGTGGCATGTGCAATAACTGTGTAATAATATAATGTGATGTGCTATTTAGGTAGGAGTTCTAATCCTAGACATGGCAACTGTGAAACTTTGTGTGTGTCGGGATCAATGATTGTGAAGCCATTCACAGTTACTACACCTCCCATTGCCCTACTTTAGCAAGGCTACTTATGTCATTCACCTTGAAATGCAGCTTTGGATAAGGGCTAGCCCTATAAGCTCCGTGGTGTGTGCAATAACTGCGTAGTGTTATAATGTGATGCACTAGTTAGGTAGGCACTCTAATCGCAGACATGGAAGCTGTGTGTGTATGTAGGGATCAATGGTTTTGAGGCCATTCATAGATACTACACCTCCCATTGCCCTACTTTAGCTAGCCTGCTGATGTCATCTACCTTGAATATACCTTTGGAGAAGGACTAACCCTATAAGTTCTGTGGTGCATGCCATAAATGCGGAAAAATGTAGTAGCAGTAACTACATAGCTATGGGTTTGAATCTCATCTATGGCAAGTGTTTGTGTGTGTACCTCAAAGATTTTGTCCCTATTTACAGCCAGTACACATTTCAGAGTCTGACTTTAGCAGTCCTGCAGATATCATCCACCTTACAAGTATATGTTGCGAACCTTATACCATGTCAGGTCAGTGGTGCATGTGGTAAATATGTAACCATAATGGTCCATAAAGGTTGTTAGATAGAGGTTTGAACCTCACCCCTGGCAAATGTAAATGTGTGCTTAGGGTAAAATTATTTTTGGGATCTCTCACCCAGTACATCACCCAATGCCAGTATTTACAAGGGCTGGTTATGTTCCTCACCTTAGAAGTATATTGGGACAACATCCATCCAATAAGCTCCATGACATGTGAGATAAATGTGGTACACTGTAGTAGCAATACATAGCTAGGTAGGAGTTTAAATATCAGTACTGGAAAGTGTGTGTGTGTTTGTCATCAGTATTCTGTGTGGAGATTGCTGTGATTGTTTAATGACAGAATGTATGGTGGGGTGGGTTTTGCTAAATTATTATATTGAAGACCTACTATATGCCAAAACTTCCACCTTACAAGGACAATAGATGTCAAACAGCAGAAAGGCTATTGTAGACAATCCATAGCCCTTAATGTGACATTATGGATTGGTGAACAATATAGGCAACCCTTGTATTACTCAGAGAAATCTCTACGCCCATGTTTCATACACAAACACACTTGGCTAAGCAACAACCACTATATTGGTAGTTCCCTGCATATTGCCCACAGATAGTAACCATGGTGTGATTGCAGTGGACTACATGCCTGTTGACCCTAACACTGACAGAATGTTTTGTGATGTGTAACATCTCCTGACTGTGTGTTATCCAGCAAGTAAAAGGACATGGCACCCTGTTCCATCCCTACAATAGGCAAATAAATGCTTACAGTTGTCCTTTGCTATGTTCCCCACTGGACGCCTGCAACAACTGTAGAGTCTGCAAATGTAACCCACAAAGGGAATACCATGCCTTATAGATATGCCCTTTATGGACAGATGCTACTAACTCCACTGAATTCCTGTATCATGCTATCAATGTAGGTGCAGGCACGACCTCAGTTCCATAGCCAGGTCTCACCGCATGAGGTGAGGAATGCCACATCAGATGATAACAATCTGTCCACACAGCATGACCTAATTATATGCACACACACACACACACACACACACACACACACACACACACACACACACACACACACACACACATATATAATATATATATACATTATGTACATATACATATGTGTGTGTGTGTGTGTGTATATATATATATATATATATATATGTGTGTGTGTGTGTGTGTGTGTATATATATATATATATATATATATATATATATATATATATATATATATATATATATATATATATATATACAGGTAGATCTATATATAAGCATATATATAATGCAATATACATATGCATATAAATACATATATATAAATATATATATGCATGCACATGTATGCATATATCTACATATGTATATATATATATATATATATATATATATATATATATATATATATATATATATATATATATATATATATAATATCCATATCCTTGTTATGTGTAAACATGACTGTTACATATACCTTCCCAGATGTATCACACCATATTTATCTGATATGTGCATATTTAGATATAACAACATACTTGATTCAACACTAATATCACTAACAAGTACTACACAATAGTAAAAGTCAAAGCAGTTGTTCAATACAATTCATTATGTGTACTGACAGATATATTGGAAAAACAACAAATGTTTTCATATCTGTGATGGCTTAGTGGTTAACTGCACTGACTATAGTGTACAGGGCCTTGGGTTAAAGACCTGAAAGGACTGTTTATTTTGTTGCTAGGTCGCACAAGGACTGTTGGATACAGAGTGGTTAAAGCTGTTTTGAGCAGCTTTAAGTGGATTTGTGTGGGTTTGCATGATAGTAAGCACTGCTTAGACCATTTCAGCTTTGCTTACCAGTGCAAATCTGCTTAGCATTTATATTGCAGCAATGCTGAAACCTGCTAAGCATGGCTCAGCCCTGATAAGCAGTGATCACATTCCAGTCTGATAAAATAGCAGAGTAATGACATCTTTAATAAGTGTATTTAATTCCATGTACATAACATTTGTCTATGGGCTGTCATTACAGTAGCAAGGGGTGTGAGTCTACTGTCTGGGACACCTGAATATATATGGCTTATATAACACTCTTTTCCATTTGATTGTGTTACATACATGGGTAGTACCCAGGTTATTTGCAGTCACACTGGCATGTAGTGTATCATTATGTTACTACTGTTGACAGTGCTTTCACAAGTAAAAGTAGATTGCAGATTGTAGTACTGGAACCAAACACCCCTACATGCAAAGATCGACTCTGAGTCCTCATTGTTGTGTTCTTGGTGTGTGAGCTGTGTCATTAAGTATTTCCTACTGGATATTGATCTGACATGCGGATATTAACTGTAGACTACTGTGTGTATAGGACATATCATTGAAGGTTGCTGTCATGTAGTAATGGCATACCTATCAGTGTCAGACGTCTATCTGTCAACACATTAATCCTAATGCATAACCAGTTGGCTAGCTGATGTCTGTCTGTCCTCTGTACAGATGTGCAGATGTCAGGTATCCATCCTGACTGCTTACAGGCAAGCTATGCTTGACTGACACTGACATGTCTGCCCAGCTGTGTTATGAATGCCACAGCTAGGAATCCCCACCCTGTATGCACCACATGACATGGATACCTCAACTACACTACCACAGTCAACAGTACATGCTTGGGTACAGGTCTCCAAGACAGACACTGACCATGTTATGTAATGCATGTTGCATACATGTCAATTGGAGCACTTCACTGGCACTCTGCATAGAGGCAACCAACTGACTGGATGTTGCATTTAACTCTCACCCTGAGGATCACTCCAGTGGCATCAGTCGACAGATGGCCTGCTGGCAAATGGCAGGTGGCATGATACCACTGTATCCCCCATCCCCTACTCTTCCCATCTCTCCATGGAAAATATCCGGGTACACACCTAGGAACACCTGCACCTATGGACCCCATTACTGACAAATGTGTCAGTGTGCATTACTGAGAATAACAGTGTCTGTGTGTTTGTAAACCTGTAGCTGATAATACCCTGAGGCCCTCCACACCCACTGCACCCCCTCATTGTCATAGTTAGATATGGGTGCTGCTGTAATGGACATTGCATGTACCTTGTTACACTCTTCACCCCATGGACTACCTTGAGCCTGCAGTACCAGCACAACACTGTTATACAAATGGGTAGATAGGCATGGGTTACCATCTGAGTCCTGGCAAGTGTGTGTATGTGTACCAGTGTGTATATTTGTAGGATGCAGCATTCTGATGCCACATTCTCCTAATACAATACACCTTGCCACACAGTATAAGGGATAGTGATGTTGCTGACCATAGTAGAACCATGACTAAGCATCAACCTGCTATCTCTGTGGCATGTGTAATAGATGCATATCCCTGTAGTAGCACTCTTGAGCGAGACAAGGCCTTGTATTGCAGTCCTGATCAATGTGTGATGGTGGGTATGTCAGAGAATTATCATGGGTTTCAGTGAGTACAGTATCCAGTGTGGGGTGTGGCTGCTGGGTATACTGTCTTTGCACCATGGTACCCCCAGTACATGTCCCATGATTCACTATATGGGGACCGCTGTCACCATCAACCATACAGGTAACTGAGTACACTATCCAGGGCAATGGTGCATGTGGTGTGTGCAACTTATCTGTAACAGAATGGACACACTGACAAGGTAGTTACTGATAATCCCAGGTCTCTCAGATGTGTGTATGACTGTTATGTGTTTGTCAATGTGCATATGACAGTATGTCACACTCTGTATTGTTCATAAACAACCAGTACATCCCCCATTATCATACTGTACAAGGCCTGGTGATATTCTTCATTTAACATGTAACTGGACCACACCTCATCCTAAAAGCTGTGTGGTTTGTGCAATTAAGACCACACACATTAGTAGCACTAAGTACCAAGGTATGGGTTGATATTCTTCACTTAACATGTAACTGGACCACACCTCATCCTAAAAGCTGTGTGGTTTGTGCAATTAAGACCACACACATTAGTAGCACTAAGTACCTAGGTAGGGGTTGTAGTCCCAGTATTGCCAAGTTAGAGTGTGTGTTTATGTGAAGGGATCTACTTCAGTCTGCAGAATATACATGTCCCAGGAGGTCATCTGTCCGAGAACTGACTGGCAAATGCTAACATTCCACAGGTATCATCCTGTGGAAATTCATTCCATCAGAACTAGTAGTAGATGTGTAAATGCCCTCTTCCCCACTGTATATCTGTACAGCAATACTGGGGTTGGTATATATAGCTGAGTGTGGACCTTGTGGACACAGCCACAATCATTGCCGTTATTGTTGAGTGTATCCGCCCGCTTAGTTGGCTGTAATACTGTACAGTTCATGTTAACAGGTTAAGTAGTTGTCAATCACACTATCTGCAGTTCTACACAACCCCACACCCTCCAAACGACAAGGCTGTGCCACCCACGCCAGCACACCTATGTTTACCAAGTGTAGGACTGCACTACATTAGGGAAGGGGGCATATACCCTGCCAGTACCATCGTAAATGACATTAAACTAGCAGACTGATTACTTCCCAATGTGATGTTGTGCCTATTCAGTCTTGGTGGAATTACATAGGCTAAAATAGGCTCCTTGCAAAAGTACATACATCCATGTGTACATTATAGTCTCTGTGTATTGCATCAACACCAAAACCTCTGTGTGTGTGCGTTATACACAAACATGTGGTGTGTACCATTCAGTACACTTACCATTGTCCAAAGTAGAAGGGCTGCTGACATCAGCCACCATGCACTCACCTGTATACACCCCTCAGACCTATTAGGCATGTGGCACATGCAGTAACTGTTATACAGACCTGTGACTTGTGTTCAGCTGTACACAGGATATGGCACAGTCAAGGTATCACCACAGTACCATACCCCTTGTAGGAAACAACAGCAGACCAACATCCTGCTGACACATAGACACCTACAACACAAACAGAATACATTATGGAGACCACAATCACTCAGTGTTAATAACAGCTATAATGCATCATGGCTGGACAGCTACACATCCTGACATGTAAGCATTTAACTTTAGTGCTGAAAACATGTTACACAGCATTACATTGTTACACTGTAGTACAGTCACCCTGTGCATCAGAACCATATTAGCCTGTCCCTGCATCAATGTTACGGATAACAGAAATGTGGCACAGATACCATCATATGCACATGGTGTGTTGTGGATTTGACAGACACCTAGGCTGAGCCATTCATTTGACATCATGTGTGTGTGTTAGGGGGTTTCATTATTAACTGGGCTGTGCAGATGTGGTGTGTGCATGTAGGGGGTTGCCCTAGCTGTGTTGGTGATGTGTGTGTGTATGCATGCACACAGTTCTGCCATGTGACTGCCCTATACAGGGGTTTGTTGGATAGCTGCAAACCATACCTGGCAGGGTGTGCAGTTCACCGTCTCCGGCCATGGACATGAGAACTGTGCCTGCCAGGGGTTCCACAGGCAACACCAGGTACAAGCCATGATATGGTATTCTCCCCTGGTGATGACGTATGTCCATTGGATCTGGATCCCTCTTGGGACTGGCCAGGGCTATGTGCACAGTGCCTGCTATGTTGTGATGTGGATTGTGCCCCCCTGCAGTGCTGGGGCTGGTACTGCCACAGTGAGAGAGGCTCTGATTTCTTACACATCCACGTCGACCTCCACCTGTTGGTGTCACTGACCTACGTCCACGTGGCCATCGCACTACTCCCACCATATGCTCAAGCACAGACATTCCACAGTCATGGATTCCCACCATCTCACCCAACCATCTATCCAGGACCTCTGCAAAATAATGGTGGGTGCCTGCAGTCTGTATTCTAATCTATATCACTTGCTTCAACCACTCTCTAATACCCTACCTACATTATACCTCCCATACTATACCATCTAACAAACTAATACTAGCTCACTATGCATTCTGTACTAATAAAAACCCTTCTTATCCCCTCTATCACTATGTTACTTCTAATCCCACTATACCATACTACCTCATATTCCTTCACTCCTCTCCCCCCTACTTTCTGTCCCACTTCACCACTCCCAACCCCCCTCCCACCCTCACAATACCACACTTCCACATTATATCCTCATCATTAGTGCAGCCCAACCCACTCTTCTACTTTAAACTAAAAATCTTACCCACCTCAACAAAACATAGCTTCCCTAAACCTCTGTCAAACTCTCCCCAACATTTAAAGAGTAAACTAAATCTCCTACTACTTCCTTTCTTTAACTGCCTATTCCTAGCAAGTGATACACACCCAGACCCTGGATCTAGTACTACTACTAACTCCATCCTCCCAATCACTAGCAGTACCACCAGCCTCGAAAACCTGAAAGTAATCACTCTCAATGCCCAGAGTCTAAGAAATAAAGCAACTCTCGTTCATGCCTGGCTAAACCAGAACCTACCTGACATTGTAGCCATCTCTGAGACTTGGGTAAAACCATACATCTCTGACTCAGAAATCCTACCTCCTGGGTTCCAAGCCCTTAGGTATGACTGCTTGAAAAGAAAGGGTGGAGGGTAGCCTTAATATTCTCTAATCTACTCTCCATTATTCCATACCCAAATCCAATTCCTCTGTTCAACAACGCAGAACTAGTAATAGGTTTACTAAAAGTGAATAATCATAAAAGCATCTGCATCATATCCCTTTATATTCCCCCAGGTAACAACACCACAACTCTAGAAGAAATCCTCCAATGGGCTCCAACTAATATTAACCTAGAGACCTACATACTAGGTGATGTTAACATAGATTGGAACAAAATTAACAACCAGAATCCAGCCATATCTGTCAATCTATTCAACTTTACACAATTTGCAAACTCCATTACTAGACCTAACAAAATCAATCCCCAGGATCAACTCTGGACTGCATCCTAGTTACCCACCCAAACAACATCTTATACTCAGGCATCCTTCCAGACTCTATTAGTGACCACCTGCCTGCTTTGATCTACCGAGCAACCCATTCTTCACCTCACCAGCACCAATACATACATACACATAACCTTACAAACTTCAACCCTGTAACTTTCTCTAACACCCTCAAACAAACAAACAGGAACACTCTAAAAACACTTCCTCTAGACAATGCTGTTGATTACTTTAACTCAACTTTCCTAAATGTACTCAATTCCCTAGCTCCACCATGAACAATAAAAATAAAATCCAACTCTGTCCCATGGTTAACTAAGGAAACCAAAGAACTTATGCAAAAAAGAGATAAATGCTGGAAACTGTATCAGCACAATAAACAGACTGAAACCCTTTTTAAATATAAGAAACCCTGCAACTCCGCAACCTTACTAAAAGACTTATATGAAACTCCAAGCCAACCACTCCAAAAACCCCAAACAATTCTGGAACTTCATTAACTCACTTATCAACCCAGGTACCAAAAACAACCCCTGCCCTGACACTACTAAGTCTGATGCAGAAATCACTCTCTATTTAACTCCTTCTTTAATAATTCTATAGCCGAACTAACCAAGACCTTCCCAAATAATAACCCATCCACACAGGTCAGTCACTCTTCCCCAGCCTCTAAACCCAACTCACCCCCAACTTTTGAACTTAAACCTATTTCTACCTCCTACATAAAACAACTTATCTGCAAACTAAAACCATGTTCCAATGCCCCAGATAACACCCCATCTCACTTCCTAAAAATTGCTGCAGATGGAATCGCCCTCCTCATTAGCATCTTAATCAACAGATCCATACAGGAATCTTATGTCCCAAAGCTGTGGTGTGCTGCCTTTATACATCCTCTCCACAACGGTGGCAAAAATAATAATACCTCTAACTTTTGCAACATAGCCATCCTCTCCTCAATATCAAAATATTGGAAAAATGCATTCACATCCAACTCATGCCTTTCCTAACCAAAAACCACCTTATCTCTCAAATCCAATATGGTTTCCATCCTGACCATAGCAGTATAACTGCTCTTCTCTCATTCCCAGATATAGTCAACCATGCCTGTGACTCTGGAAAAATAGTATCTACAGTTCTACTAGATCTCTCCAAGGCTTTCGATACAGTCTCCCATATTCATCTCCTATGCCACCTTGCTAACCTTAACCTCTCCTACAATACCCTATCCTGGTTCTCAAGTTACCTATCGCATAGATCTCAAGCTATACAATGGAGAAAAGACACCTCAAACTTCCTTCCCACCCGTACTGGGGTTCTCCAAGGATCCATTCTTGGCCCAATGCTGTTTAACATCTGTATCAATGATTTCCACTCTGCCATCCCAAATACCAAAATCGTACAATATGCAGATGACTCCACTTTAATCTGCTGTGCCACCAACCTCCCCGAACTTCAAACAAACACTCAAACTGTCTTCTCCACCACTGAGAACTGGATGCTACAAAACCATCTATCTCTAAATGCTAACAAATCAAAAATATTACTTTTCTCTCCCTCTAAATCCTCCCCTCTTGATAAAAATTATTTCCAAATTAGAAGCCATAACAATTCAACCATAGAGATTGTTCCCTTCGCCAAACTACTTGGGGTAACTATAGATGAACACCTAAAATTTGACAACCATATTCAACTAAACATTAAGAAAACACATCAAAAACTTGGTTTGCTCTACAGAAACTTCCACTATCTCTCTCCTTCTACTAGAAAAACTATCGCCACTACCTATCTTCTTCCCTCACTAATGTATGGCGCTCCTCTACTAACTTATCTGCCTCCATCTCTTCCAAAAGGAAAGTTGTTATAATAAAATTTCAAAATTCGCCATCAAAGCCAAATACTCCCCCTACCATTGCTCTGCCCTCCACTTACTAAACTGGCTAGAACTTCTCAGCTATCTAGAGTATCTCCAACTTACTACTGCCCACAGACTATTATTTAACCCTAAATAATGTCCTGCACTATCCAACATCCTACAACCATACACCCCTCACAGGCCACTTAGATTTGCTCACCTAAACCTAATCACTGTCTACAAACCAAACCGCCCTGCTGGACAGCTTCTCCTGTCTTTTTCCTTATCCAAAAAATTGAATTATCTTCCTCCTTCATTAAGAACCACAGAAAACTTTGACAACTTCAAATCCCAACTCCATTCCCAACTCTCCTCCAATTGGAAGTGCAATTGTACTTTCCCCACCTAGCCTTCTTTTCTCTCTACTCTAAATTGTATTTCTATATTCCTTCTATTTGTAAACACCTTAGCTCCCCTTGGATACTAGTTACTCTAACAATGTTATATTGTATGCATACTGTAAATATTGTAAATAGTCTACTTTCCCTTTTCTCCCCTCCCTGACATTGTACTTATACTGCTGTCACAAGACTCAGATACTATGTAACCACTGAAATACTCATCATCACATGACTCAGATGCTATGTAACCAATGTACCACATCATGTCTCTGATTTACAATGTAATTGTATCTTTAAATCTTGTATTTTAATTTGTTGTATTTTAATGTTTACTATGTAATGTGGAGCTTTTCTCCCCTGGCATCCACTGAAAATGGGCCCCTGAGCCCAGTGGACCTCCCCGGTCATCAAACTGAAATAAATAAATAAATAAATAAATAAATAAATACATAATACCTGGGATGATAGGTTCATAGGTTCATAGGTTCATAGGTTCATACTAGGCTATCTGCCCAAGGGCATTTATAAGCCTAGCCCATAGTTATGTGGCTTTCGCCACCCCTTTAGTTTGAATAAAACTATGCCTATTATTTTGCTGTGCCTCTGTCAAGCAGTGACACTGAAGTAATCCCTGGGGTATATCTGCGATCTCCCATCCATTGGTCAAGATTCCTCTTGAACAAGGCCAGCGAGGTGCTCTGCCTCACATGTACCGGGATTTTGTTCCACAGCATAGGGAGTCTCTGGGTGATGAATTTGTCCCTCCAGCACATTCTATTAATAACCGTGTCAAGGTTTAAGTCTCCGCCCTTGTGGTTCTGAGGGATCTAGATTTTTGAGGTGAAGCATATTCATCAAATCTGGGTTTGACATGGCCTTATATGTCAGGCACAGGTCACCTCTGAGCAAGCGGTATGAGACTGAATAGAGCTGGAGTTCTTTCAGTCGGGCAGCATAAGACATATTTTTGAGACCCTTTATCCTTTTGGTGAGGAACTTTTGGGGCCTTTCCAGCTGCTGCAGGTGTCGGGTCAGATACATTCCGAATGGGGCATTGTACTCAATCATAGGTCTAATGAGTGATGAGTACAGGGGGACGATGACCTCCCTTGATCTAGATGTGAATCCCTTCATGATCAGGTGGGCAATGTAGAAGGTTTTCCTAACTACTTTAGCAACATGAGTGTCAAACGAAAGGCTACTGTCAACCTGGGTCCCCAGATCCCTGATGACTTCTTCTGTGCTCAGTGGATTGCCACCTATATGGTAGCTAGGGGTAGCCTTGTTTTTCCCAAAGGGTATGACTATGCATTTCTTGGCGTTTAACTTTAGGCCATGGCTCTGGCACCAGTTATCCGTTTCTGTGAGGCCCTTCTGAAGGATATCTGTGTCAGATGTGTTTTCGACTATGGCCCAGTTTGCAGTCATCTGCAAACTTTGTCAGCCATAACCCTCCTGTGTTTGCTTGTACTTCAGAAAAGTAGATGCCGAACAAGAGTGGACCCAGGACTGAGCCCTGTGGGACACCACTTGTGACAGGCTTTGAGTCTGACATGGCTCCAGAAACTCTGACCCTGTGGGTTCTGTCACTTAGCCAGTTTGCAACCCATCTTGTTATGTATGGGTTTACATTCAAGCTGATGAGTTTTTCGATGATACCTGAGTGGGGTATTGTGTTGAAGGCCTTTGCCAGGTCGAGGTAGGCTGTATGGACTGCCTTTCCCTCATCAATGGCCTTGGTGACTGTCTCGAAAAAGTCAACCAAGTTTAAAAGGCATGATCTGCCTTTGACAAAGCCAAACTGGGTTGGATCCAAAGTCTGCAAGTTCCCTATGTCTTTATTTATGAGTTCCATTATGATCCTCTCCATGGCTTTGCAGATAAGGCTCGTCAAGCTAATGGGACGGTAATTACCAGGGTCGGTGGAGGCACCGCCCTTGTGAAGTGGGACCACAGTCGCCGTGTGCCACTCCTTGGGTACGTATCCTGAGGTGAGGCTAAGATTAAACAGCTGTCCTAACTACGGGTTTAATTCCTCATTGAGTTCGTGGAGCACACAGCCGGGGACACCATCCGGTCCCATGGATGCTGTGTTTTTTGCCTTGGAGAGAGCAGTTCTCACCTGGGCATTGGAGATGTTTGGGGGGCTATAATCCTCTGGTATAGATATCTCTCCTTTTGGGGAGAAGTTTGCACTGAACCTGTCAGCCAGTATGTTGGCAATGTGTGTAGGTTCAGTAATCTTCACATCATTTTGAACTAATTCTGAGCATATCTGGGAGTTTCCTCCTAGGTTTCTAACATAGCTAAAGAAGGCCTTATGATTGTCTTTAGAGTCCTTGGCGATTTTTCTCTCAAAATTTGCCTTGGATGATTTTATGAGAGCTCTTAGTTTTTACTTATAATAATCAAAGGTGTCTTACCTTTCAAGGATTTTGCTCTATCTTGTAGTAGCTTCCTCCTTTTGTTGTAGAGCTTGTTTATGGCTGGGGTCCACCAGACTGGACGCTTGCCTTTGGTACAGTCTTAGTTTTGTTTGGGATTGCCTGATCCATGCAGTCCTGTAGGTGCTGGTAGAAGGCATTTGTAAGTGATTCAGCGGTTTGAGTAATGTTTACCACTGGCTCAGGGGCCTTAAAGGAGACCACGCTAGTTTTTAGAAGTGTGAAGTCGGCTTTTGAGAAGTTTTTCACTGTGGTCTTTTTTTATTTCAGGTGGGGGCGGGATGAGGACCTCCAGCGAGATCAGTTTATGATCTGATCTCACCAGTGAGGGGTATACTTCCAGTGTTGAACATTGTGATCCCATGTTCATGATGATGAGATCAAGTATGTTTTCTCCTCTTGTGGGGATGGTGACTAGTTGTTCCATGGCATTTGAGTTTATGAACTCCAGGAACCTTTGGGCTAGAGTGTTTGGGCTTGAGTAGTGTTCCCAGTCTATATTAGGGTAGTTGAAATCACCTAGTATGATGGTGTTTGGAGATACATTTATCCCCTCCAATGTTTTCAGGAAGGCCATGTGAGGTTCCTGAGTTTGAGAGGGTGGCCTGTAACATGCTACAAATTGCAGAGCAGACTTGCCTATGGTTAATTGCACCTGGATGGTCTCCGATGCATCGTGCGTTGCCACCAACCTTGAGGTGTGGGTGTCCTTTATGAATATGGACACCCCCCTCCTTTCTTGGTGTTGTCCGGATTTTGGGGCGGGCATGATATGAGGTGAAACCTGACAGTGCTGGGGTGCTCTCAGGAGCCTTGAACCAGGTTTCTGTCACAGCACAGACATCGATGTTCTCCATACTGAGAAGGGCCTCGAGTGCATGCATCTTGAGATTGAGACTTCTGGCATTGAGCAGCATTACCCTTAGTTTTTTCCTTTTTGTGTTCTAGGGTGGTAGGTTTAGAATTTGAGCCTTGCCTAAAAAGGCACTATGGGGTGGCAAGAGCCTTTGCCAATATCCGAAGCCTAGGGGTGACAGGTGCAAGCCGTCCCTTGCGAAGCGTGGCTTGTCCAGCATGTCATCCCAGGCAGACAGACATTGGATCCCCTTTGAATGACACCAGAATTTAAGCCAATTATTAAAGCTGATCATCTTATCACTGTATTGTGGCATCATTCTAGGTGAAGGTAGGATACTGCTCAAGGTCAGGGTCATACCTGCCTGGGCTACATAATCAGAGAGCTCCTCAATGTCTCTCTTCATGTAGTCCAAGGAGGTACGTCTCAGGTCGTTGACACCAGCGTGGGCAATGACTGAGTCGTACTTGTACCTGCTGTTGAGAGACCTGAGTGCTTGCGTTATGTGGCGGATTCTAGCGCCCGACAAGCAGCTTACTGTGACCTTCTCCTTACTTAGTCTGGTGAGCGGGACGTCAGTGTGTCTGACTATGGAGTCACCTATGACAAGTATGTTTGGTGTTGTATTTGGCCTTAAGGGCAGTGACTGCTTTGCACACTGATTTTGTTGTTTATGTGTTGTTTGTGTGGTGTATTGAGTTTGCAGTTGCTTGGGTGTCTGCTTTGGAGGCCTCTGCTGTTTAGGTAAATTTTACTCAGAGCCTCCAGTATGTCTTAGTGTGTTTATGTGTTTGATTCAGTGGTGTGGTTGAGTTATGTGAGACTGGTATTGTGGTGTGTGTAGTTGCCTTCTCCTCCTGCCTGGTCTTGCCAGTCCTGAGTTGAGAGAGCTCAGCCTCCAGTCTGGCTAAATAGCTGCATCTCTCACAAGTGTTAGTGTTACGTGGGAGGAGGAGAGGGTTGTCCGTGTACATGAGGCAATTGTAACATTGTCTCAGAATTCCCAGATTCACCAACTGGGCAGGAGAGGATGCCAGCATCTGACCCTTCGACATGCTAGAAAGAATTATGAGTTGGTATGAGACAGAAAAGTAGTGGGCTTAGCAGGAAGTGGGCACTCCTGGGGGGTTTTGCTAGTGAGAGATTTGTATAATATAGGAGTGCTTGACCTGCAAAGAGAATGCTTATAAGACAAGGGATATGCTTATAAGACAAGTGCTGAGTTTTTGAGAAGAAAAAGCTATTTGGAACAAGTGCTGCACTTTTTAGTGAAGGTGTAAACTGTTTAGGTTCCTAACAGAGCAGTTCTAAGGGAAAAATTGAAGAACAGACTTTCTGGAGCCAGAAAGAGTTTAACCTTGTTTAACCGGCGCTGCCCGATGCTGCTCTAGTGGCAACTCCGCGCTAAATCGCGCTAAAGCACGTTAAAGCGTGCTTGATAGCAGGGGCTGGAAAGAAGCAGGAATAGACCCTGGACAGTGGACAGTGGACAGATGTCAACAGTGAATGCCTGATGTCTGATTTGCAGATCTCATCATTAGTGGTGCATGTATTACCAATAAAATACAGTTACACTGATGACCTTCAAACCTTACTGTGGCTATGAGGAGTGTACACACCCTTATTGACATGGCACCCTCTTCCCTGATATGCCATGGGGCCACAATACTGCATATGTTAACATTACATGAACCTGATATGTGGTATATGACCTGTGCAGTCAAATGCAGTATCAAACAAATGTGTTAGTTGTGCAGATGCTGATGGAGATGCATACAATCTGTGAGTTCATAGGTGTGCACACCCTTAACATGATGGTTTGTTGCACCAACTGTTAAGTGTACTACAGCAGTCACTATTTCTGGAAGGGGTATACTAGCATTGCCCAGCTGCACTTGCCAGTATTTTGTCACTCTGCCCTACAAATGTCCCAACTCTGCAAGATTGCAAGGTCAACTTGTGCACAGCCCTTGGAGGTCACACAGTGCCTTCGCTATTGCTGTTGAGTCAGGGTTATGACTTTGACTGTGTGCAGATACAGCCATTCTTAGCAAGCTTTGGATGTCTGCTTCAGTTCACTGTTGTGTTTCAGGATGACACCCCTCCCCATCCTCAACCTTTTTGCAGATGCTTGACAACTATGGCCTACACATGAGTGTCATTTTGCGTGTCCCAAATTCAGAACATCATGTGTACCAGCCTAGTCCCTGCTAATGAATGGCAAGCATACAGGTGTACACTGGCACCAGCAAGGTACAGATGGGAATGGTGGGCCTGAGGTGGAGTGAGGTGTTGCTTATGCAACACATGTATCTTAATTGATACTGTCTGTAGGTTTTGAACTTGGTCTTGGTACACCATTACACATTGCAACAGATGCCTTTGGGGGACTTTTGATGTTATGCATATGCTACCTGTAGGGAGCCCTGGCTGATGTTTCCTGTGAAAGAACTGTCCCATCTGATTAACCTAACCCATGGGCCACACTTCTGCAGAGTCCATCTGATTGTCGACGCAGGTAATGCACAGCCAGTACTTGCTAGACATTCCTGCAACTCCCTCAGTGTTGTGGCATATTACTAGGCAGCCTCCATGACCAGTTTGCAACATGTGTCATCATTAGTCTTGGATGGCCATCTGTTTATTTTCTACATTAATCTTGTCCCATACATCCTCATCATATACATAACTGTCTGCACTGTTTGCCATGGTATATGCAATGGTGAGGTAAGGCTACATGTCCCACTCCTGCATGCTACCTGTTGGGTATGTGATCCATTTCATGGCTTGTAAGATGTGTGCAAACATCAGCTGTCTCTGTTGCAGGTGAGTGGACAAATGTGATGGACATACATCTTGGACAGCAGGTCATTTCTTGGTGTGACATTGAGGACCTGAACTTGCTGGAATGTACATACTCATGAAAAGTGAATGCTGTCAGTACCTCACAAGCTGCTTCCACAATATGTTATTTGGAGTGTGTGCACACATATGCTTCCAGTGTTTGTTAAGGTATGCTTTCCCCATATTTGCTGTCCTAACATAGGATTCCATATCACACATTCAGTTCTCATGTTAGAACCACATTACAGGTTGTAAGGGTTGTGGAATGTGGTATTGTGATATGCCATTGTGTAGACCTGTAACAGTTGCCATTGTACTAATGGTGTATACACTGCTGTAGCATTGTATAAGGGTGATGCTTGAGACATGTTCCTACTGTAGGCCATTTGTCCCACCATTATGTTCATCTTTGTGCACACATCTTGCAATGACAGGTTGTTAGTTATATTGCAGGACTCCTACATACCCTTTAGATATGCCACCATGGTGACCACTGAGATGCATTAAGTTAACAGCAACAATAAGTGAACATGTAAAGCATGCATTATGGGTAGGTGTGTTAAATGTGTGCATGGCAAATACCATGGCAATAACATGGCCAGTGTATTGGCAAACCTGTACAAACAACACCATACTCACCAGCTATAGGCTGCTGCCCCAGAAGTATACCAGAGGGACCTACATAGTTGTGTGAGAGATCTGGCATTGGTACAGGGTGGGAGCAGCATTTCAGTACATCAACAGTACAAACCCACAATACTACAGATTATGCACATCTGTTTATTGCTACAATGGAACAACAGACTATATATATTTTATCTCACATATGCATGATTAAACTCTACAGATGCAGATGGATATGCAACAGTGGTCTACTGTTGTGGCCTGGGGCCTTACCTGCACGCTCATCGGCCATTGTGTGGGTAGCACCCACCTCCACAATGCTATTTGCTGGATCTTGTCTTTGCTGGTGGGCAGGTTCCCCAAGGCTGGCGAGGAGCTCCTCAGGATGTGTTGGGGGGGCTGGATGGCATGACTACCCCATAGCTAGCTGGTCTCTCCTAACTGCAGCAGCATGCTGATGCACGTGGCG